>NW_027671681.1:0-38065 GCF_964165515.1 Mesoplodon bidens | reverse complement strand
GGAAGGCCTCAGGGAAGAAGTGCGCGTTTACTCGCATGAGGCTCGCTGGTCTCAGTTCTTTGCTGGGAGCGTCTCCAAGAGCACTCCGGAGATTGCCGGCGACAGAAAGGTGAGCCCTGGCCTCGAGTAAAAGTCCAGCGTTTTCCGGTAGTAAAGTCAAGCGTGCCGCCCTAGTGAGGAAGCAGGCGGTAAAGGAGAGCGTCAACTCTGTAAGGTATCGCAGGACTCATGGCGCACTCACGTTCGTGGTCACTTTTGTGAGAGGGCACTGTGTGCCGCCCAGCTCTTGTGTGGCGTTTGAGCCGCAGCAAGTGAATGCGTCCGTTTGCTTTAACTGCACGGATGTGGCAGCAGTAATGGCAAAGTGCTGCCCTCTTCGCTCGACACCTCCCGTTTGCTCAGCCTGCAAACGGCCTCAGGAACGCAGTTCTGAGCAGCCTTAACATTCCGTGCTGGTGCGCCCCAGGGAGCGATTTGGGCTCTTCTGAGAAACACCACTGTGCGTCCCCAGTGAAACCAGGGGACGCCTCAAGGACGACTCCCTTCGGCACCTGGAAGCTAGATGTTTACGTCCAGCCTGAAAAAGAAAACGATGGACGGCTGTCCCCGGGACAATGCTGGACGTTCGGGACCACCCCGAGTCACCAAGTACCAAACTTGGCACAGCGTGGGGAACGCTCTCCTGCACGGACGGCACCCCCCACCTGGAAAGCTTTCGTACCAGAAGGGGGCCCTCGTTCCCTTGTACTAGATAGCTAGACAGAATGTTCAGACAAACATGCTGTGTCATCAAGCCTGAAAGTGGGACCCTGATGGCAAAGTACGCCTTCTGCCCGTTTGCGAGCGACTTGTTTCTGCCTTCCAAGCTGCCTGAGCAGCGCTGGCGGCCCGACGTCTCTCCACTGCAGGGTAGTCGCTGTGGGCCAGCAAGGCTGCGTTCTCTCCAAGCCCATCCTGGGCTGGCAAGTGCCTTTCTAGGGACTCAGACCACTGCACTGCCGAGTCAGCTCCGGCCAAATGAAAGGTGACCTGCGGCCCCAAGATAGGGGCTAGTGTTTCACGTCAGCAGAGCTGGGGGTGCAGGGGTGCCATGAATCCTTGCGCCACGCTGGATGGCCTGCACTCTCCGATGCCTCCGGGGACACATAGGAGAGGCGGCCGTGCACCACTTTCGCATGGTGACTGCTCTGTGCCGGAGGAGCGGCCGCTGGCTTCTGAGGAACCTCAGGGGGAAGGAGGCCCATGGGAGCCACTCTTCACATTCCTAGCAAGGGCCACGTGTTGCTTGCTGGGGGCCGAGGTAGAGTGTCCCAGTCATAACAGAGACGCGTGGGAGCAGCGCTGCGCAGCCTCCCTGCAAGTCGATCGGCCTCACTGACTGAAACGGACCTGTGCTTCAGAAACACCCCGTGCTGACGCCTCAGTCCAGGGAAACACTCAGGACGGCCCTCTCGCAGAAGCGCGAGCTAGGCTGTGAGCGCAGCCTGAAGCAAGGTACATCTTTCACACTTAACACGGCTAGGTATGGGACAGAGCCTTGGTCACTGAGGCCCACCTCAGGTACTGCACTACCTATGCAGGGGATGCAGTGCCGGGGACCCTGTGTCCAAAAGTGTCTCCGAGGAAAGGCCCTGTTCCTCCCCGCTGTTTCCTTGAGGTAGTCAGAAACTACTGAGGAGAACTGTCTGAGCTCCCGTTTGAAACAGGGCGACCCCGCCCAAACGTAATTTCCCCCTCCCCCCCCCCCCCCCACCCCGGGTGGATGAGATGCGGCTAGAAAGGTGCCTGAGGCACACTCCTGGGGCCCGTCTTTTCTATGCTCCGGAAGGCCTCAGGGAAGAAGTGCGCGTTTACTCGCATGAGGCTCGCTGGTCTCAGTTCTTTGCTGGGAGCGTCTCCAAGAGCACTCCGGAGATTGCCGGCGACAGAAAGGTGAGCCCTGGCCTCGAGTAAAAGTCCAGCGTTTTCCGGTAGTAAAGTCAAGCGTGCCGCCCTAGTGAGGAAGCAGGCGGTAAAGGAGAGCGTCAACTCTGTAAGGTATCGCAGGACTCATGGCGCACTCACGTTCGTGGTCACTTTTGTGAGAGGGCACTGTGTGCCGCCCAGCTCTTGTGTGGCGTTTGAGCCGCAGCAAGTGAATGCGTCCGTTTGCTTTAACTGCACGGATGTGGCAGCAGTAATGGCAAAGTGCTGCCCTCTTCGCTCGACACCTCCCGTTTGCTCAGCCTGCAAACGGCCTCAGGAACGCAGTTCTGAGCAGCCTTAACATTCCGTGCTGGTGCGCCCCAGGGAGCGATTTGGGCTCTTCTGAGAAACACCACTGTGCGTCCCCAGTGAAACCAGGGGACGCCTCAAGGACGACTCCCTTCGGCACCTGGAAGCTAGATGTTTACGTCCAGCCTGAAAAAGAAAACGATGGACGGCTGTCCCCGGGACAATGCTGGACGTTCGGGACCACCCCGAGTCACCAAGTACCAAACTTGGCACAGCGTGGGGAACGCTCTCCTGCACGGACGGCACCCCCCACCTGGAAAGCTTTCGTACCAGAAGGGGGCCCTCGTTCCCTTGTACTAGATAGCTAGACAGAATGTTCAGACAAACATGCTGTGTCATCAAGCCTGAAAGTGGGACCCTGATGGCAAAGTACGCCTTCTGCCCGTTTGCGAGCGACTTGTTTCTGCCTTCCAAGCTGCCTGAGCAGCGCTGGCGGCCCGACGTCTCTCCACTGCAGGGTAGTCGCTGTGGGCCAGCAAGGCTGCGTTCTCTCCAAGCCCATCCTGGGCTGGCAAGTGCCTTTCTAGGGACTCAGACCACTGCACTGCCGAGTCAGCTCCGGCCAAATGAAAGGTGACCTGCGGCCCCAAGATAGGGGCTAGTGTTTCACGTCAGCAGAGCTGGGGGTGCAGGGGTGCCATGAATCCTTGCGCCACGCTGGATGGCCTGCACTCTCCGATGCCTCCGGGGACACATAGGAGAGGCGGCCGTGCACCACTTTCGCATGGTGACTGCTCTGTGCCGGAGGAGCGGCCGCTGGCTTCTGAGGAACCTCAGGGGGAAGGAGGCCCATGGGAGCCACTCTTCACATTCCTAGCAAGGGCCACGTGTTGCTTGCTGGGGGCCGAGGTAGAGTGTCCCAGTCATAACAGAGACGCGTGGGAGCAGCGCTGCGCAGCCTCCCTGCAAGTCGATCGGCCTCACTGACTGAAACGGACCTGTGCTTCAGAAACACCCCGTGCTGACGCCTCAGTCCAGGGAAACACTCAGGACGGCCCTCTCGCAGAAGCGCGAGCTAGGCTGTGAGCGCAGCCTGAAGCAAGGTACATCTTTCACACTTAACACGGCTAGGTATGGGACAGAGCCTTGGTCACTGAGGCCCACCTCAGGTACTGCACTACCTATGCAGGGGATGCAGTGCCGGGGACCCTGTGTCCAAAAGTGTCTCCGAGGAAAGGCCCTGTTCCTCCCCGCTGTTTCCTTGAGGTAGTCAGAAACTACTGAGGAGAACTGTCTGAGCTCCCGTTTGAAACAGGGCGACCCCGCCCAAACGTAATTTCCCCCTCCCCCCCCCCCCCCCACCCCGGGTGGATGAGATGCGGCTAGAAAGGTGCCTGAGGCACACTCCTGGGGCCCGTCTTTTCTATGCTCCGGAAGGCCTCAGGGAAGAAGTGCGCGTTTACTCGCATGAGGCTCGCTGGTCTCAGTTCTTTGCTGGGAGCGTCTCCAAGAGCACTCCGGAGATTGCCGGCGACAGAAAGGTGAGCCCTGGCCTCGAGTAAAAGTCCAGCGTTTTCCGGTAGTAAAGTCAAGCGTGCCGCCCTAGTGAGGAAGCAGGCGGTAAAGGAGAGCGTCAACTCTGTAAGGTATCGCAGGACTCATGGCGCACTCACGTTCGTGGTCACTTTTGTGAGAGGGCACTGTGTGCCGCCCAGCTCTTGTGTGGCGTTTGAGCCGCAGCAAGTGAATGCGTCCGTTTGCTTTAACTGCACGGATGTGGCAGCAGTAATGGCAAAGTGCTGCCCTCTTCGCTCGACACCTCCCGTTTGCTCAGCCTGCAAACGGCCTCAGGAACGCAGTTCTGAGCAGCCTTAACATTCCGTGCTGGTGCGCCCCAGGGAGCGATTTGGGCTCTTCTGAGAAACACCACTGTGCGTCCCCAGTGAAACCAGGGGACGCCTCAAGGACGACTCCCTTCGGCACCTGGAAGCTAGATGTTTACGTCCAGCCTGAAAAAGAAAACGATGGACGGCTGTCCCCGGGACAATGCTGGACGTTCGGGACCACCCCGAGTCACCAAGTACCAAACTTGGCACAGCGTGGGGAACGCTCTCCTGCACGGACGGCACCCCCCACCTGGAAAGCTTTCGTACCAGAAGGGGGCCCTCGTTCCCTTGTACTAGATAGCTAGACAGAATGTTCAGACAAACATGCTGTGTCATCAAGCCTGAAAGTGGGACCCTGATGGCAAAGTACGCCTTCTGCCCGTTTGCGAGCGACTTGTTTCTGCCTTCCAAGCTGCCTGAGCAGCGCTGGCGGCCCGACGTCTCTCCACTGCAGGGTAGTCGCTGTGGGCCAGCAAGGCTGCGTTCTCTCCAAGCCCATCCTGGGCTGGCAAGTGCCTTTCTAGGGACTCAGACCACTGCACTGCCGAGTCAGCTCCGGCCAAATGAAAGGTGACCTGCGGCCCCAAGATAGGGGCTAGTGTTTCACGTCAGCAGAGCTGGGGGTGCAGGGGTGCCATGAATCCTTGCGCCACGCTGGATGGCCTGCACTCTCCGATGCCTCCGGGGACACATAGGAGAGGCGGCCGTGCACCACTTTCGCATGGTGACTGCTCTGTGCCGGAGGAGCGGCCGCTGGCTTCTGAGGAACCTCAGGGGGAAGGAGGCCCATGGGAGCCACTCTTCACATTCCTAGCAAGGGCCACGTGTTGCTTGCTGGGGGCCGAGGTAGAGTGTCCCAGTCATAACAGAGACGCGTGGGAGCAGCGCTGCGCAGCCTCCCTGCAAGTCGATCGGCCTCACTGACTGAAACGGACCTGTGCTTCAGAAACACCCCGTGCTGACGCCTCAGTCCAGGGAAACACTCAGGACGGCCCTCTCGCAGAAGCGCGAGCTAGGCTGTGAGCGCAGCCTGAAGCAAGGTACATCTTTCACACTTAACACGGCTAGGTATGGGACAGAGCCTTGGTCACTGAGGCCCACCTCAGGTACTGCACTACCTATGCAGGGGATGCAGTGCCGGGGACCCTGTGTCCAAAAGTGTCTCCGAGGAAAGGCCCTGTTCCTCCCCGCTGTTTCCTTGAGGTAGTCAGAAACTACTGAGGAGAACTGTCTGAGCTCCCGTTTGAAACAGGGCGACCCCGCCCAAACGTAATTTCCCCCTCGCCCCCCCCCCCCCCACCCCGGGTGGATGAGATGCGGCTAGAAAGGTGCCTGAGGCACACTCCTGGGGCCCGTCTTTTCTATGCTCCGGAAGGCCTCAGGGAAGAAGTGCGCGTTTACTCGCATGAGGCTCGCTGGTCTCAGTTCTTTGCTGGGAGCGTCTCCAAGAGCACTCCGGAGATTGCCGGCGACAGAAAGGTGAGCCCTGGCCTCGAGTAAAAGTCCAGCGTTTTCCGGTAGTAAAGTCAAGCGTGCCGCCCTAGTGAGGAAGCAGGCGGTAAAGGAGAGCGTCAACTCTGTAAGGTATCGCAGGACTCATGGCGCACTCACGTTCGTGGTCACTTTTGTGAGAGGGCACTGTGTGCCGCCCAGCTCTTGTGTGGCGTTTGAGCCGCAGCAAGTGAATGCGTCCGTTTGCTTTAACTGCACGGATGTGGCAGCAGTAATGGCAAAGTGCTGCCCTCTTCGCTCGACACCTCCCGTTTGCTCAGCCTGCAAACGGCCTCAGGAACGCAGTTCTGAGCAGCCTTAACATTCCGTGCTGGTGCGCCCCAGGGAGCGATTTGGGCTCTTCTGAGAAACACCACTGTGCGTCCCCAGTGAAACCAGGGGACGCCTCAAGGACGACTCCCTTCGGCACCTGGAAGCTAGATGTTTACGTCCAGCCTGAAAAAGAAAACGATGGACGGCTGTCCCCGGGACAATGCTGGACGTTCGGGACCACCCCGAGTCACCAAGTACCAAACTTGGCACAGCGTGGGGAACGCTCTCCTGCACGGACGGCACCCCCCACCTGGAAAGCTTTCGTACCAGAAGGGGGCCCTCGTTCCCTTGTACTAGATAGCTAGACAGAATGTTCAGACAAACATGCTGTGTCATCAAGCCTGAAAGTGGGACCCTGATGGCAAAGTACGCCTTCTGCCCGTTTGCGAGCGACTTGTTTCTGCCTTCCAAGCTGCCTGAGCAGCGCTGGCGGCCCGACGTCTCTCCACTGCAGGGTAGTCGCTGTGGGCCAGCAAGGCTGCGTTCTCTCCAAGCCCATCCTGGGCTGGCAAGTGCCTTTCTAGGGACTCAGACCACTGCACTGCCGAGTCAGCTCCGGCCAAATGAAAGGTGACCTGCGGCCCCAAGATAGGGGCTAGTGTTTCACGTCAGCAGAGCTGGGGGTGCAGGGGTGCCATGAATCCTTGCGCCACGCTGGATGGCCTGCACTCTCCGATGCCTCCGGGGACACATAGGAGAGGCGGCCGTGCACCACTTTCGCATGGTGACTGCTCTGTGCCGGAGGAGCGGCCGCTGGCTTCTGAGGAACCTCAGGGGGAAGGAGGCCCATGGGAGCCACTCTTCACATTCCTAGCAAGGGCCACGTGTTGCTTGCTGGGGGCCGAGGTAGAGTGTCCCAGTCATAACAGAGACGCGTGGGAGCAGCGCTGCGCAGCCTCCCTGCAAGTCGATCGGCCTCACTGACTGAAACGGACCTGTGCTTCAGAAACACCCCGTGCTGACGCCTCAGTCCAGGGAAACACTCAGGACGGCCCTCTCGCAGAAGCGCGAGCTAGGCTGTGAGCGCAGCCTGAAGCAAGGTACATCTTTCACACTTAACACGGCTAGGTATGGGACAGAGCCTTGGTCACTGAGGCCCACCTCAGGTACTGCACTACCTATGCAGGGGATGCAGTGCCGGGGACCCTGTGTCCAAAAGTGTCTCCGAGGAAAGGCCCTGTTCCTCCCCGCTGTTTCCTTGAGGTAGTCAGAAACTACTGAGGAGAACTGTCTGAGCTCCCGTTTGAAACAGGGCGACCCCGCCCAAACGTAATTTCCCCCTCCCCCCCCCCCCCCACCCCGGGTGGATGAGATGCGGCTAGAAAGGTGCCTGAGGCACACTCCTGGGGCCCGTCTTTTCTATGCTCCGGAAGGCCTCAGGGAAGAAGTGCGCGTTTACTCGCATGAGGCTCGCTGGTCTCAGTTCTTTGCTGGGAGCGTCTCCAAGAGCACTCCGGAGATTGCCGGCGACAGAAAGGTGAGCCCTGGCCTCGAGTAAAAGTCCAGCGTTTTCCGGTAGTAAAGTCAAGCGTGCCGCCCTAGTGAGGAAGCAGGCGGTAAAGGAGAGCGTCAACTCTGTAAGGTATCGCAGGACTCATGGCGCACTCACGTTCGTGGTCACTTTTGTGAGAGGGCACTGTGTGCCGCCCAGCTCTTGTGTGGCGTTTGAGCCGCAGCAAGTGAATGCGTCCGTTTGCTTTAACTGCACGGATGTGGCAGCAGTAATGGCAAAGTGCTGCCCTCTTCGCTCGACACCTCCCGTTTGCTCAGCCTGCAAACGGCCTCAGGAACGCAGTTCTGAGCAGCCTTAACATTCCGTGCTGGTGCGCCCCAGGGAGCGATTTGGGCTCTTCTGAGAAACACCACTGTGCGTCCCCAGTGAAACCAGGGGACGCCTCAAGGACGACTCCCTTCGGCACCTGGAAGCTAGATGTTTACGTCCAGCCTGAAAAAGAAAACGATGGACGGCTGTCCCCGGGACAATGCTGGACGTTCGGGACCACCCCGAGTCACCAAGTCCCAAACTTGGCACAGCGTGGGGAACGCTCTCCTGCACGGACGGCACCCCCCACCTGGAAAGCTTTCGTACCAGAAGGGGGCCCTCGTTCCCTTGTACTAGATAGCTAGACAGAATGTTCAGACAAACATGCTGTGTCATCAAGCCTGAAAGTGGGACCCTGATGGCAAAGTACGCCTTCTGCCCGTTTGCGAGCGACTTGTTTCTGCCTTCCAAGCTGCCTGAGCAGCGCTGGCGGCCCGACGTCTCTCCACTGCAGGGTAGTCGCTGTGGGCCAGCAAGGCTGCGTTCTCTCCAAGCCCATCCTGTGCTGGCAAGTGCCTTTCTAGGGACTCAGACCACTGCACTGCCGAGTCAGCTCCGGCCAAATGAAAGGTGACCTGCGGCCCCAAGATAGGGGCTAGTGTTTCACGTCAGCAGAGCTGGGGGTGCAGGGGTGCCATGAATCCTTGCGCCACGCTGGATGGCCTGCACTCTCCGATGCCTCCGGGGACACATAGGAGAGGCGGCCGTGCACCACTTTCGCATGGTGACTGCTCTGTGCCGGAGGAGCGGCCGCTGGCTTCTGAGGAACCTCAGGGGGAAGGAGGCCCATGGGAGCCACTCTTCACATTCCTAGCAAGGGCCACGTGTTGCTTGCTGGGGGCCGAGGTAGAGTGTCCCAGTCATAACAGAGACGCGTGGGAGCAGCGCTGCGCAGCCTCCCTGCAAGTCGATCGGCCTCACTGACTGAAACGGACCTGTGCTTCAGAAACACCCCGTGCTGACGCCTCAGTCCAGGGAAACACTCAGGACGGCCCTCTCGCAGAAGCGCGAGCTAGGCTGTGAGCGCAGCCTGAAGCAAGGTACATCTTTCACACTTAACACGGCTAGGTATGGGACAGAGCCTTGGTCACTGAGGCCCACCTCAGGTACTGCACTACCTATGCAGGGGATGCAGTGCCGGGGACCCTGTGTCCAAAAGTGTCTCCGAGGAAAGGCCCTGTTCCTCCCCGCTGTTTCCTTGAGGTAGTCAGAAACTACTGAGGAGAACTGTCTGAGCTCCCGTTTGAAACAGGGCGACCCCGCCCAAACGTAATTTCCCCCTCGCCCCCCCCCCCCCCCACACCGGGTGGATGAGATGCGGCTAGAAAGGTGCCTGAGGCACACTCCTGGGGCCCGTCTTTTCTATGCTCCGGAAGGCCTCAGGGAAGAAGTGCGCGTTTACTCGCATGAGGCTCGCTGGTCTCAGTTCTTTGCTGGGAGCGTCTCCAAGAGCACTCCGGAGATTGCCGGCGACAGAAAGGTGAGCCCTGGCCTCGAGTAAAAGTCCAGCGTTTTCCGGTAGTAAAGTCAAGCGTGCCGCCCTAGTGAGGAAGCAGGCGGTAAAGGAGAGCGTCAACTCTGTAAGGTATCGCAGGACTCATGGCGCACTCACGTTCGTGGTCACTTTTGTGAGAGGGCACTGTGTGCCGCCCAGCTCTTGTGTGGCGTTTGAGCCGCAGCAAGTGAATGCGTCCGTTTGCTTTAACTGCACGGATGTGGCAGCAGTAATGGCAAAGTGCTGCCCTCTTCGCTCGACACCTCCCGTTTGCTCAGCCTGCAAACGGCCTCAGGAACGCAGTTCTGAGCAGCCTTAACATTCCGTGCTGGTGCGCCCCAGGGAGCGATTTGGGCTCTTCTGAGAAACACCACTGTGCGTCCCCAGTGAAACCAGGGGACGCCTCAAGGACGACTCCCTTCGGCACCTGGAAGCTAGATGTTTACGTCCAGCCTGAAAAAGAAAACGATGGACGGCTGTCCCCGGGACAATGCTGGACGTTCGGGACCACCCCGAGTCACCAAGTACCAAACTTGGCACAGCGTGGGGAACGCTCTCCTGCACGGACGGCACCCCCCACCTGGAAAGCTTTCGTACCAGAAGGGGGCCCTCGTTCCCTTGTACTAGATAGCTAGACAGAATGTTCAGACAAACATGCTGTGTCATCAAGCCTGAAAGTGGGACCCTGATGGCAAAGTACGCCTTCTGCCCGTTTGCGAGCGACTTGTTTCTGCCTTCCAAGCTGCCTGAGCAGCGCTGGCGGCCCGACGTCTCTCCACTGCAGGGTAGTCGCTGTGGGCCAGCAAGGCTGCGTTCTCTCCAAGCCCATCCTGGGCTGGCAAGTGCCTTTCTAGGGACTCAGACCACTGCACTGCCGAGTCAGCTCCGGCCAAATGAAAGGTGACCTGCGGCCCCAAGATAGGGGCTAGTGTTTCACGTCAGCAGAGCTGGGGGTGCAGGGGTGCCATGAATCCTTGCGCCACGCTGGATGGCCTGCACTCTCCGATGCCTCCGGGGACACATAGGAGAGGCGGCCGTGCACCACTTTCGCATGGTGACTGCTCTGTGCCGGAGGAGCGGCCGCTGGCTTCTGAGGAACCTCAGGGGGAAGGAGGCCCATGGGAGCCACTCTTCACATTCCTAGCAAGGGCCACGTGTTGCTTGCTGGGGGCCGAGGTAGAGTGTCCCAGTCATAACAGAGACGCGTGGGAGCAGCGCTGCGCAGCCTCCCTGCAAGTCGATCGGCCTCACTGACTGAAACGGACCTGTGCTTCAGAAACACCCCGTGCTGACGCCTCAGTCCAGGGAAACACTCAGGACGGCCCTCTCGCAGAAGCGCGAGCTAGGCTGTGAGCGCAGCCTGAAGCAAGGTACATCTTTCACACTTAACACGGCTAGGTATGGGACAGAGCCTTGGTCACTGAGGCCCACCTCAGGTACTGCACTACCTATGCAGGGGATGCAGTGCCGGGGACCCTGTGTCCAAAAGTGTCTCCGAGGAAAGGCCCTGTTCCTCCCCGCTGTTTCCTTGAGGTAGTCAGAAACTACTGAGGAGAACTGTCTGAGCTCCCGTTTGAAACAGGGCGACCCCGCCCAAACGTAATTTCCCCCTCGCCCCCCCCCCCCCCCACACCGGGTGGATGAGATGCGGCTAGAAAGGTGCCTGAGGCACACTCCTGGGGCCCGTCTTTTCTATGCTCCGGAAGGCCTCAGGGAAGAAGTGCGCGTTTACTCGCATGAGGCTCGCTGGTCTCAGTTCTTTGCTGGGAGCGTCTCCAAGAGCACTCCGGAGATTGCCGGCGACAGAAAGGTGAGCCCTGGCCTCGAGTAAAAGTCCAGCGTTTTCCGGTAGTAAAGTCAAGCGTGCCGCCCTAGTGAGGAAGCAGGCGGTAAAGGAGAGCGTCAACTCTGTAAGGTATCGCAGGACTCATGGCGCACTCACGTTCGTGGTCACTTTTGTGAGAGGGCACTGTGTGCCGCCCAGCTCTTGTGTGGCGTTTGAGCCGCAGCAAGTGAATGCGTCCGTTTGCTTTAACTGCACGGATGTGGCAGCAGTAATGGCAAAGTGCTGCCCTCTTCGCTCGACACCTCCCGTTTGCTCAGCCTGCAAACGGCCTCAGGAACGCAGTTCTGAGCAGCCTTAACATTCCGTGCTGGTGCGCCCCAGGGAGCGATTTGGGCTCTTCTGAGAAACACCACTGTGCGTCCCCAGTGAAACCAGGGGACGCCTCAAGGACGACTCCCTTCGGCACCTGGAAGCTAGATGTTTACGTCCAGCCTGAAAAAGAAAACGATGGACGGCTGTCCCCGGGACAATGCTGGACGTTCGGGACCACCCCGAGTCACCAAGTACCAAACTTGGCACAGCGTGGGGAACGCTCTCCTGCACGGACGGCACCCCCCACCTGGAAAGCTTTCGTACCAGAAGGGGGCCCTCGTTCCCTTGTACTAGATAGCTAGACAGAATGTTCAGACAAACATGCTGTGTCATCAAGCCTGAAAGTGGGACCCTGATGGCAAAGTACGCCTTCTGCCCGTTTGCGAGCGACTTGTTTCTGCCTTCCAAGCTGCCTGAGCAGCGCTGGCGGCCCGACGTCTCTCCACTGCAGGGTAGTCGCTGTGGGCCAGCAAGGCTGCGTTCTCTCCAAGCCCATCCTGTGCTGGCAAGTGCCTTTCTAGGGACTCAGACCACTGCACTGCCGAGTCAGCTCCGGCCAAATGAAAGGTGACCTGCGGCCCCAAGATAGGGGCTAGTGTTTCACGTCAGCAGAGCTGGGGGTGCAGGGGTGCCATGAATCCTTGCGCCACGCTGGATGGCCTGCACTCTCCGATGCCTCCGGGGACACATAGGAGAGGCGGCCGTGCACCACTTTCGCATGGTGACTGCTCTGTGCCGGAGGAGCGGCCGCTGGCTTCTGAGGAACCTCAGGGGGAAGGAGGCCCATGGGAGCCACTCTTCACATTCCTAGCAAGGGCCACGTGTTGCTTGCTGGGGGCCGAGGTAGAGTGTCCCAGTCATAACAGAGACGCGTGGGAGCAGCGCTGCGCAGCCTCCCTGCAAGTCGATCGGCCTCACTGACTGAAACGGACCTGTGCTTCAGAAACACCCCGTGCTGACGCCTCAGTCCAGGGAAACACTCAGGACGGCCCTCTCGCAGAAGCGCGAGCTAGGCTGTGAGCGCAGCCTGAAGCAAGGTACATCTTTCACACTTAACACGGCTAGGTATGGGACAGAGCCTTGGTCACTGAGGCCCACCTCAGGTACTGCACTACCTATGCAGGGGATGCAGTGCCGGGGACCCTGTGTCCAAAAGTGTCTCCGAGGAAAGGCCCTGTTCCTCCCCGCTGTTTCCTTGAGGTAGTCAGAAACTACTGAGGAGAACTGTCTGAGCTCCCGTTTGAAACAGGGCGACCCCGCCCAAACGTAATTTCCCCCTCCCCCCCCCCCCCCCCACCCCGGGTGGATGAGATGCGGCTAGAAAGGTGCCTGAGGCACACTCCTGGGGCCCGTCTTTTCTATGCTCCGGAAGGCCTCAGGGAAGAAGTGCGCGTTTACTCGCATGAGGCTCGCTGGTCTCAGTTCTTTGCTGGGAGCGTCTCCAAGAGCACTCCGGAGATTGCCGGCGACAGAAAGGTGAGCCCTGGCCTCGAGTAAAAGTCCAGCGTTTTCCGGTAGTAAAGTCAAGCGTGCCGCCCTAGTGAGGAAGCAGGCGGTAAAGGAGAGCGTCAACTCTGTAAGGTATCGCAGGACTCATGGCGCACTCACGTTCGTGGTCACTTTTGTGAGAGGGCACTGTGTGCCGCCCAGCTCTTGTGTGGCGTTTGAGCCGCAGCAAGTGAATGCGTCCGTTTGCTTTAACTGCACGGATGTGGCAGCAGTAATGGCAAAGTGCTGCCCTCTTCGCTCGACACCTCCCGTTTGCTCAGCCTGCAAACGGCCTCAGGAACGCAGTTCTGAGCAGCCTTAACATTCCGTGCTGGTGCGCCCCAGGGAGCGATTTGGGCTCTTCTGAGAAACACCACTGTGCGTCCCCAGTGAAACCAGGGGACGCCTCAAGGACGACTCCCTTCGGCACCTGGAAGCTAGATGTTTACGTCCAGCCTGAAAAAGAAAACGATGGACGGCTGTCCCCGGGA
This sequence comes from Mesoplodon bidens, assembly GCF_964165515.1. Lineage (NCBI taxonomy): Eukaryota > Metazoa > Chordata > Mammalia > Artiodactyla > Ziphiidae > Mesoplodon > Mesoplodon bidens. The sequence goes on along the minus strand of NW_027671681.1, from coordinate 24,687 downwards.
CAATGCTGGACGTTCGGGACCACCCCGAGTCACCAAGTCCCAAACTTGGCACAGCGTGGGGAACGCTCTCCTGCACGGACGGCACCCCCCACCTGGAAAGCTTTCGTACCAGAAGGGGGCCCTCGTTCCCTTGTACTAGATAGCTAGACAGAATGTTCAGACAAACATGCTGTGTCATCAAGCCTGAAAGTGGGACCCTGATGGCAAAGTACGCCTTCTGCCCGTTTGCGAGCGACTTGTTTCTGCCTTCCAAGCTGCCTGAGCAGCGCTGGCGGCCCGACGTCTCTCCACTGCAGGGTAGTCGCTGTGGGCCAGCAAGGCTGCGTTCTCTCCAAGCCCATCCTGTGCTGGCAAGTGCCTTTCTAGGGACTCAGACCACTGCACTGCCGAGTCAGCTCCGGCCAAATGAAAGGTGACCTGCGGCCCCAAGATAGGGGCTAGTGTTTCACGTCAGCAGAGCTGGGGGTGCAGGGGTGCCATGAATCCTTGCGCCACGCTGGATGGCCTGCACTCTCCGATGCCTCCGGGGACACATAGGAGAGGCGGCCGTGCACCACTTTCGCATGGTGACTGCTCTGTGCCGGAGGAGCGGCCGCTGGCTTCTGAGGAACCTCAGGGGGAAGGAGGCCCATGGGAGCCACTCTTCACATTCCTAGCAAGGGCCACGTGTTGCTTGCTGGGGGCCGAGGTAGAGTGTCCCAGTCATAACAGAGACGCGTGGGAGCAGCGCTGCGCAGCCTCCCTGCAAGTCGATCGGCCTCACTGACTGAAACGGACCTGTGCTTCAGAAACACCCCGTGCTGACGCCTCAGTCCAGGGAAACACTCAGGACGGCCCTCTCGCAGAAGCGCGAGCTAGGCTGTGAGCGCAGCCTGAAGCAAGGTACATCTTTCACACTTAACACGGCTAGGTATGGGACAGAGCCTTGGTCACTGAGGCCCACCTCAGGTACTGCACTACCTATGCAGGGGATGCAGTGCCGGGGACCCTGTGTCCAAAAGTGTCTCCGAGGAAAGGCCCTGTTCCTCCCCGCTGTTTCCTTGAGGTAGTCAGAAACTACTGAGGAGAACTGTCTGAGCTCCCGTTTGAAACAGGGCGACCCCGCCCAAACGTAATTTCCCCCTCCCCCCCCCCCCCCCCACCCCGGGTGGATGAGATGCGGCTAGAAAGGTGCCTGAGGCACACTCCTGGGGCCCGTCTTTTCTATGCTCCGGAAGGCCTCAGGGAAGAAGTGCGCGTTTACTCGCATGAGGCTCGCTGGTCTCAGTTCTTTGCTGGGAGCGTCTCCAAGAGCACTCCGGAGATTGCCGGCGACAGAAAGGTGAGCCCTGGCCTCGAGTAAAAGTCCAGCGTTTTCCGGTAGTAAAGTCAAGCGTGCCGCCCTAGTGAGGAAGCAGGCGGTAAAGGAGAGCGTCAACTCTGTAAGGTATCGCAGGACTCATGGCGCACTCACGTTCGTGGTCACTTTTGTGAGAGGGCACTGTGTGCCGCCCAGCTCTTGTGTGGCGTTTGAGCCGCAGCAAGTGAATGCGTCCGTTTGCTTTAACTGCACGGATGTGGCAGCAGTAATGGCAAAGTGCTGCCCTCTTCGCTCGACACCTCCCGTTTGCTCAGCCTGCAAACGGCCTCAGGAACGCAGTTCTGAGCAGCCTTAACATTCCGTGCTGGTGCGCCCCAGGGAGCGATTTGGGCTCTTCTGAGAAACACCACTGTGCGTCCCCAGTGAAACCAGGGGACGCCTCAAGGACGACTCCCTTCGGCACCTGGAAGCTAGATGTTTACGTCCAGCCTGAAAAAGAAAACGATGGACGGCTGTCCCCGGGACAATGCTGGACGTTCGGGACCACCCCGAGTCACCAAGTACCAAACTTGGCACAGCGTGGGGAACGCTCTCCTGCACGGACGGCACCCCCCACCTGGAAAGCTTTCGTACCAGAAGGGGGCCCTCGTTCCCTTGTACTAGATAGCTAGACAGAATGTTCAGACAAACATGCTGTGTCATCAAGCCTGAAAGTGGGACCCTGATGGCAAAGTACGCCTTCTGCCCGTTTGCGAGCGACTTGTTTCTGCCTTCCAAGCTGCCTGAGCAGCGCTGGCGGCCCGACGTCTCTCCACTGCAGGGTAGTCGCTGTGGGCCAGCAAGGCTGCGTTCTCTCCAAGCCCATCCTGTGCTGGCAAGTGCCTTTCTAGGGACTCAGACCACTGCACTGCCGAGTCAGCTCCGGCCAAATGAAAGGTGACCTGCGGCCCCAAGATAGGGGCTAGTGTTTCACGTCAGCAGAGCTGGGGGTGCAGGGGTGCCATGAATCCTTGCGCCACGCTGGATGGCCTGCACTCTCCGATGCCTCCGGGGACACATAGGAGAGGCGGCCGTGCACCACTTTCGCATGGTGACTGCTCTGTGCCGGAGGAGCGGCCGCTGGCTTCTGAGGAACCTCAGGGGGAAGGAGGCCCATGGGAGCCACTCTTCACATTCCTAGCAAGGGCCACGTGTTGCTTGCTGGGGGCCGAGGTAGAGTGTCCCAGTCATAACAGAGACGCGTGGGAGCAGCGCTGCGCAGCCTCCCTGCAAGTCGATCGGCCTCACTGACTGAAACGGACCTGTGCTTCAGAAACACCCCGTGCTGACGCCTCAGTCCAGGGAAACACTCAGGACGGCCCTCTCGCAGAAGCGCGAGCTAGGCTGTGAGCGCAGCCTGAAGCAAGGTACATCTTTCACACTTAACACGGCTAGGTATGGGACAGAGCCTTGGTCACTGAGGCCCACCTCAGGTACTGCACTACCTATGCAGGGGATGCAGTGCCGGGGACCCTGTGTCCAAAAGTGTCTCCGAGGAAAGGCCCTGTTCCTCCCCGCTGTTTCCTTGAGGTAGTCAGAAACTACTGAGGAGAACTGTCTGAGCTCCCGTTTGAAACAGGGCGACCCCGCCCAAACGTAATTTCCCCCTCCCCCCCCCCCCCCACCCCGGGTGGATGAGATGCGGCTAGAAAGGTGCCTGAGGCACACTCCTGGGGCCCGTCTTTTCTATGCTCCGGAAGGCCTCAGGGAAGAAGTGCGCGTTTACTCGCATGAGGCTCGCTGGTCTCAGTTCTTTGCTGGGAGCGTCTCCAAGAGCACTCCGGAGATTGCCGGCGACAGAAAGGTGAGCCCTGGCCTCGAGTAAAAGTCCAGCGTTTTCCGGTAGTAAAGTCAAGCGTGCCGCCCTAGTGAGGAAGCAGGCGGTAAAGGAGAGCGTCAACTCTGTAAGGTATCGCAGGACTCATGGCGCACTCACGTTCGTGGTCACTTTTGTGAGAGGGCACTGTGTGCCGCCCAGCTCTTGTGTGGCGTTTGAGCCGCAGCAAGTGAATGCGTCCGTTTGCTTTAACTGCACGGATGTGGCAGCAGTAATGGCAAAGTGCTGCCCTCTTCGCTCGACACCTCCCGTTTGCTCAGCCTGCAAACGGCCTCAGGAACGCAGTTCTGAGCAGCCTTAACATTCCGTGCTGGTGCGCCCCAGGGAGCGATTTGGGCTCTTCTGAGAAACACCACTGTGCGTCCCCAGTGAAACCAGGGGACGCCTCAAGGACGACTCCCTTCGGCACCTGGAAGCTAGATGTTTACGTCCAGCCTGAAAAAGAAAACGATGGACGGCTGTCCCCGGGACAATGCTGGACGTTCGGGACCACCCCGAGTCACCAAGTACCAAACTTGGCACAGCGTGGGGAACGCTCTCCTGCACGGACGGCACCCCCCACCTGGAAAGCTTTCGTACCAGAAGGGGGCCCTCGTTCCCTTGTACTAGATAGCTAGACAGAATGTTCAGACAAACATGCTGTGTCATCAAGCCTGAAAGTGGGACCCTGATGGCAAAGTACGCCTTCTGCCCGTTTGCGAGCGACTTGTTTCTGCCTTCCAAGCTGCCTGAGCAGCGCTGGCGGCCCGACGTCTCTCCACTGCAGGGTAGTCGCTGTGGGCCAGCAAGGCTGCGTTCTCTCCAAGCCCATCCTGTGCTGGCAAGTGCCTTTCTAGGGACTCAGACCACTGCACTGCCGAGTCAGCTCCGGCCAAATGAAAGGTGACCTGCGGCCCCAAGATAGGGGCTAGTGTTTCACGTCAGCAGAGCTGGGGGTGCAGGGGTGCCATGAATCCTTGCGCCACGCTGGATGGCCTGCACTCTCCGATGCCTCCGGGGACACATAGGAGAGGCGGCCGTGCACCACTTTCGCATGGTGACTGCTCTGTGCCGGAGGAGCGGCCGCTGGCTTCTGAGGAACCTCAGGGGGAAGGAGGCCCATGGGAGCCACTCTTCACATTCCTAGCAAGGGCCACGTGTTGCTTGCTGGGGGCCGAGGTAGAGTGTCCCAGTCATAACAGAGACGCGTGGGAGCAGCGCTGCGCAGCCTCCCTGCAAGTCGATCGGCCTCACTGACTGAAACGGACCTGTGCTTCAGAAACACCCCGTGCTGACGCCTCAGTCCAGGGAAACACTCAGGACGGCCCTCTCGCAGAAGCGCGAGCTAGGCTGTGAGCGCAGCCTGAAGCAAGGTACATCTTTCACACTTAACACGGCTAGGTATGGGACAGAGCCTTGGTCACTGAGGCCCACCTCAGGTACTGCACTACCTATGCAGGGGATGCAGTGCCGGGGACCCTGTGTCCAAAAGTGTCTCCGAGGAAAGGCCCTGTTCCTCCCCGCTGTTTCCTTGAGGTAGTCAGAAACTACTGAGGAGAACTGTCTGAGCTCCCGTTTGAAACAGGGCGACCCCGCCCAAACGTAATTTCCCCCTCCCCCCCCCCCCCCCACCCCGGGTGGATGAGATGCGGCTAGAAAGGTGCCTGAGGCACACTCCTGGGGCCCGTCTTTTCTATGCTCCGGAAGGCCTCAGGGAAGAAGTGCGCGTTTACTCGCATGAGGCTCGCTGGTCTCAGTTCTTTGCTGGGAGCGTCTCCAAGAGCACTCCGGAGATTGCCGGCGACAGAAAGGTGAGCCCTGGCCTCGAGTAAAAGTCCAGCGTTTTCCGGTAGTAAAGTCAAGCGTGCCGCCCTAGTGAGGAAGCAGGCGGTAAAGGAGAGCGTCAACTCTGTAAGGTATCGCAGGACTCATGGCGCACTCACGTTCGTGGTCACTTTTGTGAGAGGGCACTGTGTGCCGCCCAGCTCTTGTGTGGCGTTTGAGCCGCAGCAAGTGAATGCGTCCGTTTGCTTTAACTGCACGGATGTGGCAGCAGTAATGGCAAAGTGCTGCCCTCTTCGCTCGACACCTCCCGTTTGCTCAGCCTGCAAACGGCCTCAGGAACGCAGTTCTGAGCAGCCTTAACATTCCGTGCTGGTGCGCCCCAGGGAGCGATTTGGGCTCTTCTGAGAAACACCACTGTGCGTCCCCAGTGAAACCAGGGGACGCCTCAAGGACGACTCCCTTCGGCACCTGGAAGCTAGATGTTTACGTCCAGCCTGAAAAAGAAAACGATGGACGGCTGTCCCCGGGACAATGCTGGACGTTCGGGACCACCCCGAGTCACCAAGTACCAAACTTGGCACAGCGTGGGGAACGCTCTCCTGCACGGACGGCACCCCCCACCTGGAAAGCTTTCGTACCAGAAGGGGGCCCTCGTTCCCTTGTACTAGATAGCTAGACAGAATGTTCAGACAAACATGCTGTGTCATCAAGCCTGAAAGTGGGACCCTGATGGCAAAGTACGCCTTCTGCCCGTTTGCGAGCGACTTGTTTCTGCCTTCCAAGCTGCCTGAGCAGCGCTGGCGGCCCGACGTCTCTCCACTGCAGGGTAGTCGCTGTGGGCCAGCAAGGCTGCGTTCTCTCCAAGCCCATCCTGTGCTGGCAAGTGCCTTTCTAGGGACTCAGACCACTGCACTGCCGAGTCAGCTCCGGCCAAATGAAAGGTGACCTGCGGCCCCAAGATAGGGGCTAGTGTTTCACGTCAGCAGAGCTGGGGGTGCAGGGGTGCCATGAATCCTTGCGCCACGCTGGATGGCCTGCACTCTCCGATGCCTCCGGGGACACATAGGAGAGGCGGCCGTGCACCACTTTCGCATGGTGACTGCTCTGTGCCGGAGGAGCGGCCGCTGGCTTCTGAGGAACCTCAGGGGGAAGGAGGCCCATGGGAGCCACTCTTCACATTCCTAGCAAGGGCCACGTGTTGCTTGCTGGGGGCCGAGGTAGAGTGTCCCAGTCATAACAGAGACGCGTGGGAGCAGCGCTGCGCAGCCTCCCTGCAAGTCGATCGGCCTCACTGACTGAAACGGACCTGTGCTTCAGAAACACCCCGTGCTGACGCCTCAGTCCAGGGAAACACTCAGGACGGCCCTCTCGCAGAAGCGCGAGCTAGGCTGTGAGCGCAGCCTGAAGCAAGGTACATCTTTCACACTTAACACGGCTAGGTATGGGACAGAGCCTTGGTCACTGAGGCCCACCTCAGGTACTGCACTACCTATGCAGGGGATGCAGTGCCGGGGACCCTGTGTCCAAAAGTGTCTCCGAGGAAAGGCCCTGTTCCTCCCCGCTGTTTCCTTGAGGTAGTCAGAAACTACTGAGGAGAACTGTCTGAGCTCCCGTTTGAAACAGGGCGACCCCGCCCAAACGTAATTTCCCCCTCCCCCCCCCCCCCCACCCCGGGTGGATGAGATGCGGCTAGAAAGGTGCCTGAGGCACACTCCTGGGGCCCGTCTTTTCTATGCTCCGGAAGGCCTCAGGGAAGAAGTGCGCGTTTACTCGCATGAGGCTCGCTGGTCTCAGTTCTTTGCTGGGAGCGTCTCCAAGAGCACTCCGGAGATTGCCGGCGACAGAAAGGTGAGCCCTGGCCTCGAGTAAAAGTCCAGCGTTTTCCGGTAGTAAAGTCAAGCGTGCCGCCCTAGTGAGGAAGCAGGCGGTAAAGGAGAGCGTCAACTCTGTAAGGTATCGCAGGACTCATGGCGCACTCACGTTCGTGGTCACTTTTGTGAGAGGGCACTGTGTGCCGCCCAGCTCTTGTGTGGCGTTTGAGCCGCAGCAAGTGAATGCGTCCGTTTGCTTTAACTGCACGGATGTGGCAGCAGTAATGGCAAAGTGCTGCCCTCTTCGCTCGACACCTCCCGTTTGCTCAGCCTGCAAACGGCCTCAGGAACGCAGTTCTGAGCAGCCTTAACATTCCGTGCTGGTGCGCCCCAGGGAGCGATTTGGGCTCTTCTGAGAAACACCACTGTGCGTCCCCAGTGAAACCAGGGGACGCCTCAAGGACGACTCCCTTCGGCACCTGGAAGCTAGATGTTTACGTCCAGCCTGAAAAAGAAAACGATGGACGGCTGTCCCCGGGACAATGCTGGACGTTCGGGACCACCCCGAGTCACCAAGTACCAAACTTGGCACAGCGTGGGGAACGCTCTCCTGCACGGACGGCACCCCCCACCTGGAAAGCTTTCGTACCAGAAGGGGGCCCTCGTTCCCTTGTACTAGATAGCTAGACAGAATGTTCAGACAAACATGCTGTGTCATCAAGCCTGAAAGTGGGACCCTGATGGCAAAGTACGCCTTCTGCCCGTTTGCGAGCGACTTGTTTCTGCCTTCCAAGCTGCCTGAGCAGCGCTGGCGGCCCGACGTCTCTCCACTGCAGGGTAGTCGCTGTGGGCCAGCAAGGCTGCGTTCTCTCCAAGCCCATCCTGTGCTGGCAAGTGCCTTTCTAGGGACTCAGACCACTGCACTGCCGAGTCAGCTCCGGCCAAATGAAAGGTGACCTGCGGCCCCAAGATAGGGGCTAGTGTTTCACGTCAGCAGAGCTGGGGGTGCAGGGGTGCCATGAATCCTTGCGCCACGCTGGATGGCCTGCACTCTCCGATGCCTCCGGGGACACATAGGAGAGGCGGCCGTGCACCACTTTCGCATGGTGACTGCTCTGTGCCGGAGGAGCGGCCGCTGGCTTCTGAGGAACCTCAGGGGGAAGGAGGCCCATGGGAGCCACTCTTCACATTCCTAGCAAGGGCCACGTGTTGCTTGCTGGGGGCCGAGGTAGAGTGTCCCAGTCATAACAGAGACGCGTGGGAGCAGCGCTGCGCAGCCTCCCTGCAAGTCGATCGGCCTCACTGACTGAAACGGACCTGTGCTTCAGAAACACCCCGTGCTGACGCCTCAGTCCAGGGAAACACTCAGGACGGCCCTCTCGCAGAAGCGCGAGCTAGGCTGTGAGCGCAGCCTGAAGCAAGGTACATCTTTCACACTTAACACGGCTAGGTATGGGACAGAGCCTTGGTCACTGAGGCCCACCTCAGGTACTGCACTACCTATGCAGGGGATGCAGTGCCGGGGACCCTGTGTCCAAAAGTGTCTCCGAGGAAAGGCCCTGTTCCTCCCCGCTGCTTCCTTGAGGTAGTCAGAAACTACTGAGGAGAACTGTCTGAGCTCCCGTTTGAAACAGGGCGACCCCGCCCAAACGTAATTTCCCCCTCCCCCCCCCCCCCCACCCCGGGTGGATGAGATGCGGCTAGAAAGGTGCCTGAGGCACACTCCTGGGGCCCGTCTTTTCTATGCTCCGGAAGGCCTCAGGGAAGAAGTGCGCGTTTACTCGCATGAGGCTCGCTGGTCTCAGTTCTTTGCTGGGAGCGTCTCCAAGAGCACTCCGGAGATTGCCGGCGACAGAAAGGTGAGCCCTGGCCTCGAGTAAAAGTCCAGCGTTTTCCGGTAGTAAAGTCAAGCGTGCCGCCCTAGTGAGGAAGCAGGCGGTAAAGGAGAGCGTCAACTCTGTAAGGTATCGCAGGACTCATGGCGCACTCACGTTCGTGGTCACTTTTGTGAGAGGGCACTGTGTGCCGCCCAGCTCTTGTGTGGCGTTTGAGCCGCAGCAAGTGAATGCGTCCGTTTGCTTTAACTGCACGGATGTGGCAGCAGTAATGGCAAAGTGCTGCCCTCTTCGCTCGACACCTCCCGTTTGCTCAGCCTGCAAACGGCCTCAGGAACGCAGTTCTGAGCAGCCTTAACATTCCGTGCTGGTGCGCCCCAGGGAGCGATTTGGGCTCTTCTGAGAAACACCACTGTGCGTCCCCAGTGAAACCAGGGGACGCCTCAAGGACGACTCCCTTCGGCACCTGGAAGCTAGATGTTTACGTCCAGCCTGAAAAAGAAAACGATGGACGGCTGTCCCCGGGACAATGCTGGACGTTCGGGACCACCCCGAGTCACCAAGTACCAAACTTGGCACAGCGTGGGGAACGCTCTCCTGCACGGACGGCACCCCCCACCTGGAAAGCTTTCGTACCAGAAGGGGGCCCTCGTTCCCTTGTACTAGATAGCTAGACAGAATGTTCAGACAAACATGCTGTGTCATCAAGCCTGAAAGTGGGACCCTGATGGCAAAGTACGCCTTCTGCCCGTTTGCGAGCGACTTGTTTCTGCCTTCCAAGCTGCCTGAGCAGCGCTGGCGGCCCGACGTCTCTCCACTGCAGGGTAGTCGCTGTGGGCCAGCAAGGCTGCGTTCTCTCCAAGCCCATCCTGTGCTGGCAAGTGCCTTTCTAGGGACTCAGACCACTGCACTGCCGAGTCAGCTCCGGCCAAATGAAAGGTGACCTGCGGCCCCAAGATAGGGGCTAGTGTTTCACGTCAGCAGAGCTGGGGGTGCAGGGGTGCCATGAATCCTTGCGCCACGCTGGATGGCCTGCACTCTCCGATGCCTCCGGGGACACATAGGAGAGGCGGCCGTGCACCACTTTCGCATGGTGACTGCTCTGTGCCGGAGGAGCGGCCGCTGGCTTCTGAGGAACCTCAGGGGGAAGGAGGCCCATGGGAGCCACTCTTCACATTCCTAGCAAGGGCCACGTGTTGCTTGCTGGGGGCCGAGGTAGAGTGTCCCAGTCATAACAGAGACGCGTGGGAGCAGCGCTGCGCAGCCTCCCTGCAAGTCGATCGGCCTCACTGACTGAAACGGACCTGTGCTTCAGAAACACCCCGTGCTGACGCCTCAGTCCAGGGAAACACTCAGGACGGCCCTCTCGCAGAAGCGCGAGCTAGGCTGTGAGCGCAGCCTGAAGCAAGGTACATCTTTCACACTTAACACGGCTAGGTATGGGACAGAGCCTTGGTCACTGAGGCCCACCTCAGGTACTGCACTACCTATGCAGGGGATGCAGTGCCGGGGACCCTGTGTCCAAAAGTGTCTCCGAGGAAAGGCCCTGTTCCTCCCCGCTGCTTCCTTGAGGTAGTCAGAAACTACTGAGGAGAACTGTCTGAGCTCCCGTTTGAAACAGGGCGACCCCGCCCAAACGTAATTTCCCCCTCCCCCCCCCCCCCCCACCCCGGGTGGATGAGATGCGGCTAGAAAGGTGCCTGAGGCACACTCCTGGGGCCCGTCTTTTCTATGCTCCGGAAGGCCTCAGGGAAGAAGTGCGCGTTTACTCGCATGAGGCTCGCTGGTCTCAGTTCTTTGCTGGGAGCGTCTCCAAGAGCACTCCGGAGATTGCCGGCGACAGAAAGGTGAGCCCTGGCCTCGAGTAAAAGTCCAGCGTTTTCCGGTAGTAAAGTCAAGCGTGCCGCCCTAGTGAGGAAGCAGGCGGTAAAGGAGAGCGTCAACTCTGTAAGGTATCGCAGGACTCATGGCGCACTCACGTTCGTGGTCACTTTTGTGAGAGGGCACTGTGTGCCGCCCAGCTCTTGTGTGGCGTTTGAGCCGCAGCAAGTGAATGCGTCCGTTTGCTTTAACTGCACGGATGTGGCAGCAGTAATGGCAAAGTGCTGCCCTCTTCGCTCGACACCTCCCGTTTGCTCAGCCTGCAAACGGCCTCAGGAACGCAGTTCTGAGCAGCCTTAACATTCCGTGCTGGTGCGCCCCAGGGAGCGATTTGGGCTCTTCTGAGAAACACCACTGTGCGTCCCCAGTGAAACCAGGGGACGCCTCAAGGACGACTCCCTTCGGCACCTGGAAGCTAGATGTTTACGTCCAGCCTGAAAAAGAAAACGATGGACGGCTGTCCCCGGGACAATGCTGGACGTTCGGGACCACCCCGAGTCACCAAGTACCAAACTTGGCACAGCGTGGGGAACGCTCTCCTGCACGGACGGCACCCCCCACCTGGAAAGCTTTCGTACCAGAAGGGGGCCCTCGTTCCCTTGTACTAGATAGCTAGACAGAATGTTCAGACAAACATGCTGTGTCATCAAGCCTGAAAGTGGGACCCTGATGGCAAAGTACGCCTTCTGCCCGTTTGCGAGCGACTTGTTTCTGCCTTCCAAGCTGCCTGAGCAGCGCTGGCGGCCCGACGTCTCTCCACTGCAGGGTAGTCGCTGTGGGCCAGCAAGGCTGCGTTCTCTCCAAGCCCATCCTGTGCTGGCAAGTGCCTTTCTAGGGACTCAGACCACTGCACTGCCGAGTCAGCTCCGGCCAAATGAAAGGTGACCTGCGGCCCCAAGATAGGGGCTAGTGTTTCACGTCAGCAGAGCTGGGGGTGCAGGGGTGCCATGAATCCTTGCGCCACGCTGGATGGCCTGCACTCTCCGATGCCTCCGGGGACACATAGGAGAGGCGGCCGTGCACCACTTTCGCATGGTGACTGCTCTGTGCCGGAGGAGCGGCCGCTGGCTTCTGAGGAACCTCAGGGGGAAGGAGGCCCATGGGAGCCACTCTTCACATTCCTAGCAAGGGCCACGTGTTGCTTGCTGGGGGCCGAGGTAGAGTGTCCCAGTCATAACAGAGACGCGTGGGAGCAGCGCTGCGCAGCCTCCCTGCAAGTCGATCGGCCTCACTGACTGAAACGGACCTGTGCTTCAGAAACACCCCGTGCTGACGCCTCAGTCCAGGGAAACACTCAGGACGGCCCTCTCGCAGAAGCGCGAGCTAGGCTGTGAGCGCAGCCTGAAGCAAGGTACATCTTTCACACTTAACACGGCTAGGTATGGGACAGAGCCTTGGTCACTGAGGCCCACCTCAGGTACTGCACTACCTATGCAGGGGATGCAGTGCCGGGGACCCTGTGTCCAAAAGTGTCTCCGAGGAAAGGCCCTGTTCCTCCCCGCTGCTTCCTTGAGGTAGTCAGAAACTACTGAGGAGAACTGTCTGAGCTCCCGTTTGAAACAGGGCGACCCCGCCCAAACGTAATTTCCCCCTCCCCCCCCCCCCCCCACCCCGGGTGGATGAGATGCGGCTAGAAAGGTGCCTGAGGCACACTCCTGGGGCCCGTCTTTTCTATGCTCCGGAAGGCCTCAGGGAAGAAGTGCGCGTTTACTCGCATGAGGCTCGCTGGTCTCAGTTCTTTGCTGGGAGCGTCTCCAAGAGCACTCCGGAGATTGCCGGCGACAGAAAGGTGAGCCCTGGCCTCGAGTAAAAGTCCAGCGTTTTCCGGTAGTAAAGTCAAGCGTGCCGCCCTAGTGAGGAAGCAGGCGGTAAAGGAGAGCGTCAACTCTGTAAGGTATCGCAGGACTCATGGCGCACTCACGTTCGTGGTCACTTTTGTGAGAGGGCACTGTGTGCCGCCCAGCTCTTGTGTGGCGTTTGAGCCGCAGCAAGTGAATGCGTCCGTTTGCTTTAACTGCACGGATGTGGCAGCAGTAATGGCAAAGTGCTGCCCTCTTCGCTCGACACCTCCCGTTTGCTCAGCCTGCAAACGGCCTCAGGAACGCAGTTCTGAGCAGCCTTAACATTCCGTGCTGGTGCGCCCCAGGGAGCGATTTGGGCTCTTCTGAGAAACACCACTGTGCGTCCCCAGTGAAACCAGGGGACGCCTCAAGGACGACTCCCTTCGGCACCTGGAAGCTAGATGTTTACGTCCAGCCTGAAAAAGAAAACGATGGACGGCTGTCCCCGGGACAATGCTGGACGTTCGGGACCACCCCGAGTCACCAAGTACCAAACTTGGCACAGCGTGGGGAACGCTCTCCTGCACGGACGGCACCCCCCACCTGGAAAGCTTTCGTACCAGAAGGGGGCCCTCGTTCCCTTGTACTAGATAGCTAGACAGAATGTTCAGACAAACATGCTGTGTCATCAAGCCTGAAAGTGGGACCCTGATGGCAAAGTACGCCTTCTGCCCGTTTGCGAGCGACTTGTTTCTGCCTTCCAAGCTGCCTGAGCAGCGCTGGCGGCCCGACGTCTCTCCACTGCAGGGTAGTCGCTGTGGGCCAGCAAGGCTGCGTTCTCTCCAAGCCCATCCTGTGCTGGCAAGTGCCTTTCTAGGGACTCAGACCACTGCACTGCCGAGTCAGCTCCGGCCAAATGAAAGGTGACCTGCGGCCCCAAGATAGGGGCTAGTGTTTCACGTCAGCAGAGCTGGGGGTGCAGGGGTGCCATGAATCCTTGCGCCACGCTGGATGGCCTGCACTCTCCGATGCCTCCGGGGACACATAGGAGAGGCGGCCGTGCACCACTTTCGCATGGTGACTGCTCTGTGCCGGAGGAGCGGCCGCTGGCTTCTGAGGAACCTCAGGGGGAAGGAGGCCCATGGGAGCCACTCTTCACATTCCTAGCAAGGGCCACGTGTTGCTTGCTGGGGGCCGAGGTAGAGTGTCCCAGTCATAACAGAGACGCGTGGGAGCAGCGCTGCGCAGCCTCCCTGCAAGTCGATCGGCCTCACTGACTGAAACGGACCTGTGCTTCAGAAACACCCCGTGCTGACGCCTCAGTCCAGGGAAACACTCAGGACGGCCCTCTCGCAGAAGCGCGAGCTAGGCTGTGAGCGCAGCCTGAAGCAAGGTACATCTTTCACACTTAACACGGCTAGGTATGGGACAGAGCCTTGGTCACTGAGGCCCACCTCAGGTACTGCACTACCTATGCAGGGGATGCAGTGCCGGGGACCCTGTGTCCAAAAGTGTCTCCGAGGAAAGGCCCTGTTCCTCCCCGCTGCTTCCTTGAGGTAGTCAGAAACTACTGAGGAGAACTGTCTGAGCTCCCGTTTGAAACAGGGCGACCCCGCCCAAACGTAATTTCCCCCTCCCCCCCCCCCCCCCACCCCGGGTGGATGAGATGCGGCTAGAAAGGTGCCTGAGGCACACTCCTGGGGCCCGTCTTTTCTATGCTCCGGAAGGCCTCAGGGAAGAAGTGCGCGTTTACTCGCATGAGGCTCGCTGGTCTCAGTTCTTTGCTGGGAGCGTCTCCAAGAGCACTCCGGAGATTGCCGGCGACAGAAAGGTGAGCCCTGGCCTCGAGTAAAAGTCCAGCGTTTTCCGGTAGTAAAGTCAAGCGTGCCGCCCTAGTGAGGAAGCAGGCGGTAAAGGAGAGCGTCAACTCTGTAAGGTATCGCAGGACTCATGGCGCACTCACGTTCGTGGTCACTTTTGTGAGAGGGCACTGTGTGCCGCCCAGCTCTTGTGTGGCGTTTGAGCCGCAGCAAGTGAATGCGTCCGTTTGCTTTAACTGCACGGATGTGGCAGCAGTAATGGCAAAGTGCTGCCCTCTTCGCTCGACACCTCCCGTTTGCTCAGCCTGCAAACGGCCTCAGGAACGCAGTTCTGAGCAGCCTTAACATTCCGTGCTGGTGCGCCCCAGGGAGCGATTTGGGCTCTTCTGAGAAACACCACTGTGCGTCCCCAGTGAAACCAGGGGACGCCTCAAGGACGACTCCCTTCGGCACCTGGAAGCTAGATGTTTACGTCCAGCCTGAAAAAGAAAACGATGGACGGCTGTCCCCGGGACAATGCTGGACGTTCGGGACCACCCCGAGTCACCAAGTACCAAACTTGGCACAGCGTGGGGAACGCTCTCCTGCACGGACGGCACCCCCCACCTGGAAAGCTTTCGTACCAGAAGGGGGCCCTCGTTCCCTTGTACTAGATAGCTAGACAGAATGTTCAGACAAACATGCTGTGTCATCAAGCCTGAAAGTGGGACCCTGATGGCAAAGTACGCCTTCTGCCCGTTTGCGAGCGACTTGTTTCTGCCTTCCAAGCTGCCTGAGCAGCGCTGGCGGCCCGACGTCTCTCCACTGCAGGGTAGTCGCTGTGGGCCAGCAAGGCTGCGTTCTCTCCAAGCCCATCCTGTGCTGGCAAGTGCCTTTCTAGGGACTCAGACCACTGCACTGCCGAGTCAGCTCCGGCCAAATGAAAGGTGACCTGCGGCCCCAAGATAGGGGCTAGTGTTTCACGTCAGCAGAGCTGGGGGTGCAGGGGTGCCATGAATCCTTGCGCCACGCTGGATGGCCTGCACTCTCCGATGCCTCCGGGGACACATAGGAGAGGCGGCCGTGCACCACTTTCGCATGGTGACTGCTCTGTGCCGGAGGAGCGGCCGCTGGCTTCTGAGGAACCTCAGGGGGAAGGAGGCCCATGGGAGCCACTCTTCACATTCCTAGCAAGGGCCACGTGTTGCTTGCTGGGGGCCGAGGTAGAGTGTCCCAGTCATAACAGAGACGCGTGGGAGCAGCGCTGCGCAGCCTCCCTGCAAGTCGATCGGCCTCACTGACTGAAACGGACCTGTGCTTCAGAAACACCCCGTGCTGACGCCTCAGTCCAGGGAAACACTCAGGACGGCCCTCTCGCAGAAGCGCGAGCTAGGCTGTGAGCGCAGCCTGAAGCAAGGTACATCTTTCACACTTAACACGGCTAGGTATGGGACAGAGCCTTGGTCACTGAGGCCCACCTCAGGTACTGCACTACCTATGCAGGGGATGCAGTGCCGGGGACCCTGTGTCCAAAAGTGTCTCCGAGGAAAGGCCCTGTTCCTCCCCGCTGCTTCCTTGAGGTAGTCAGAAACTACTGAGGAGAACTGTCTGAGCTCCCGTTTGAAACAGGGCGACCCCGCCCAAACGTAATTTCCCCCTCCCCCCCCCCCCCCACCCCGGGTGGATGAGATGCGGCTAGAAAGGTGCCTGAGGCACACTCCTGGGGCCCGTCTTTTCTATGCTCCGGAAGGCCTCAGGGAAGAAGTGCGCGTTTACTCGCATGAGGCTCGCTGGTCTCAGTTCTTTGCTGGGAGCGTCTCCAAGAGCACTCCGGAGATTGCCGGCGACAGAAAGGTGAGCCCTGGCCTCGAGTAAAAGTCCAGCGTTTTCCGGTAGTAAAGTCAAGCGTGCCGCCCTAGTGAGGAAGCAGGCGGTAAAGGAGAGCGTCAACTCTGTAAGGTATCGCAGGACTCATGGCGCACTCACGTTCGTGGTCACTTTTGTGAGAGGGCACTGTGTGCCGCCCAGCTCTTGTGTGGCGTTTGAGCCGCAGCAAGTGAATGCGTCCGTTTGCTTTAACTGCACGGATGTGGCAGCAGTAATGGCAAAGTGCTGCCCTCTTCGCTCGACACCTCCCGTTTGCTCAGCCTGCAAACGGCCTCAGGAACGCAGTTCTGAGCAGCCTTAACATTCCGTGCTGGTGCGCCCCAGGGAGCGATTTGGGCTCTTCTGAGAAACACCACTGTGCGTCCCCAGTGAAACCAGGGGACGCCTCAAGGACGACTCCCTTCGGCACCTGGAAGCTAGATGTTTACGTCCAGCCTGAAAAAGAAAACGATGGACGGCTGTCCCCGGGACAATGCTGGACGTTCGGGACCACCCCGAGTCACCAAGTACCAAACTTGGCACAGCGTGGGGAACGCTCTCCTGCACGGACGGCACCCCCCACCTGGAAAGCTTTCGTACCAGAAGGGGGCCCTCGTTCCCTTGTACTAGATAGCTAGACAGAATGTTCAGACAAACATGCTGTGTCATCAAGCCTGAAAGTGGGACCCTGATGGCAAAGTACGCCTTCTGCCCGTTTGCGAGCGACTTGTTTCTGCCTTCCAAGCTGCCTGAGCAGCGCTGGCGGCCCGACGTCTCTCCACTGCAGGGTAGTCGCTGTGGGCCAGCAAGGCTGCGTTCTCTCCAAGCCCATCCTGTGCTGGCAAGTGCCTTTCTAGGGACTCAGACCACTGCACTGCCGAGTCAGCTCCGGCCAAATGAAAGGTGACCTGCGGCCCCAAGATAGGGGCTAGTGTTTCACGTCAGCAGAGCTGGGGGTGCAGGGGTGCCATGAATCCTTGCGCCACGCTGGATGGCCTGCACTCTCCGATGCCTCCGGGGACACATAGGAGAGGCGGCCGTGCACCACTTTCGCATGGTGACTGCTCTGTGCCGGAGGAGCGGCCGCTGGCTTCTGAGGAACCTCAGGGGGAAGGAGGCCCATGGGAGCCACTCTTCACATTCCTAGCAAGGGCCACGTGTTGCTTGCTGGGGGCCGAGGTAGAGTGTCCCAGTCATAACAGAGACGCGTGGGAGCAGCGCTGCGCAGCCTCCCTGCAAGTCGATCGGCCTCACTGACTGAAACGGACCTGTGCTTCAGAAACACCCCGTGCTGACGCCTCAGTCCAGGGAAACACTCAGGACGGCCCTCTCGCAGAAGCGCGAGCTAGGCTGTGAGCGCAGCCTGAAGCAAGGTACATCTTTCACACTTAACACGGCTAGGTATGGGACAGAGCCTTGGTCACTGAGGCCCACCTCAGGTACTGCACTACCTATGCAGGGGATGCAGTGCCGGGGACCCTGTGTCCAAAAGTGTCTCCGAGGAAAGGCCCTGTTCCTCCCCGCTGCTTCCTTGAGGTAGTCAGAAACTACTGAGGAGAACTGTCTGAGCTCCCGTTTGAAACAGGGCGACCCCGCCCAAACGTAATTTCCCCCTCCCCCCCCCCCCCCCACCCCGGGTGGATGAGATGCGGCTAGAAAGGTGCCTGAGGCACACTCCTGGGGCCCGTCTTTTCTATGCTCCGGAAGGCCTCAGGGAAGAAGTGCGCGTTTACTCGCATGAGGCTCGCTGGTCTCAGTTCTTTGCTGGGAGCGTCTCCAAGAGCACTCCGGAGATTGCCGGCGACAGAAAGGTGAGCCCTGGCCTCGAGTAAAAGTCCAGCGTTTTCCGGTAGTAAAGTCAAGCGTGCCGCCCTAGTGAGGAAGCAGGCGGTAAAGGAGAGCGTCAACTCTGTAAGGTATCGCAGGACTCATGGCGCACTCACGTTCGTGGTCACTTTTGTGAGAGGGCACTGTGTGCCGCCCAGCTCTTGTGTGGCGTTTGAGCCGCAGCAAGTGAATGCGTCCGTTTGCTTTAACTGCACGGATGTGGCAGCAGTAATGGCAAAGTGCTGCCCTCTTCGCTCGACACCTCCCGTTTGCTCAGCCTGCAAACGGCCTCAGGAACGCAGTTCTGAGCAGCCTTAACATTCCGTGCTGGTGCGCCCCAGGGAGCGATTTGGGCTCTTCTGAGAAACACCACTGTGCGTCCCCAGTGAAACCAGGGGACGCCTCAAGGACGACTCCCTTCGGCACCTGGAAGCTAGATGTTTACGTCCAGCCTGAAAAAGAAAACGATGGACGGCTGTCCCCGGGACAATGCTGGACGTTCGGGACCACCCCGAGTCACCAAGTACCAAACTTGGCACAGCGTGGGGAACGCTCTCCTGCACGGACGGCACCCCCCACCTGGAAAGCTTTCGTACCAGAAGGGGGCCCTCGTTCCCTTGTACTAGATAGCTAGACAGAATGTTCAGACAAACATGCTGTGTCATCAAGCCTGAAAGTGGGACCCTGATGGCAAAGTACGCCTTCTGCCCGTTTGCGAGCGACTTGTTTCTGCCTTCCAAGCTGCCTGAGCAGCGCTGGCGGCCCGACGTCTCTCCACTGCAGGGTAGTCGCTGTGGGCCAGCAAGGCTGCGTTCTCTCCAAGCCCATCCTGTGCTGGCAAGTGCCTTTCTAGGGACTCAGACCACTGCACTGCCGAGTCAGCTCCGGCCAAATGAAAGGTGACCTGCGGCCCCAAGATAGGGGCTAGTGTTTCACGTCAGCAGAGCTGGGGGTGCAGGGGTGCCATGAATCCTTGCGCCACGCTGGATGGCCTGCACTCTCCGATGCCTCCGGGGACACATAGGAGAGGCGGCCGTGCACCACTTTCGCATGGTGACTGCTCTGTGCCGGAGGAGCGGCCGCTGGCTTCTGAGGAACCTCAGGGGGAAGGAGGCCCATGGGAGCCACTCTTCACATTCCTAGCAAGGGCCACGTGTTGCTTGCTGGGGGCCGAGGTAGAGTGTCCCAGTCATAACAGAGACGCGTGGGAGCAGCGCTGCGCAGCCTCCCTGCAAGTCGATCGGCCTCACTGACTGAAACGGACCTGTGCTTCAGAAACACCCCGTGCTGACGCCTCAGTCCAGGGAAACACTCAGGACGGCCCTCTCGCAGAAGCGCGAGCTAGGCTGTGAGCGCAGCCTGAAGCAAGGTACATCTTTCACACTTAACACGGCTAGGTATGGGACAGAGCCTTGGTCACTGAGGCCCACCTCAGGTACTGCACTACCTATGCAGGGGATGCAGTGCCGGGGACCCTGTGTCCAAAAGTGTCTCCGAGGAAAGGCCCTGTTCCTCCCCGCTGCTTCCTTGAGGTAGTCAGAAACTACTGAGGAGAACTGTCTGAGCTCCCGTTTGAAACAGGGCGACCCCGCCCAAACGTAATTTCCCCCTCCCCCCCCCCCCCCCACCCCGGGTGGATGAGATGCGGCTAGAAAGGTGCCTGAGGCACACTCCTGGGGCCCGTCTTTTCTATGCTCCGGAAGGCCTCAGGGAAGAAGTGCGCGTTTACTCGCATGAGGCTCGCTGGTCTCAGTTCTTTGCTGGGAGCGTCTCCAAGAGCACTCCGGAGATTGCCGGCGACAGAAAGGTGAGCCCTGGCCTCGAGTAAAAGTCCAGCGTTTTCCGGTAGTAAAGTCAAGCGTGCCGCCCTAGTGAGGAAGCAGGCGGTAAAGGAGAGCGTCAACTCTGTAAGGTATCGCAGGACTCATGGCGCACTCACGTTCGTGGTCACTTTTGTGAGAGGGCACTGTGTGCCGCCCAGCTCTTGTGTGGCGTTTGAGCCGCAGCAAGTGAATGCGTCCGTTTGCTTTAACTGCACGGATGTGGCAGCAGTAATGGCAAAGTGCTGCCCTCTTCGCTCGACACCTCCCGTTTGCTCAGCCTGCAAACGGCCTCAGGAACGCAGTTCTGAGCAGCCTTAACATTCCGTGCTGGTGCGCCCCAGGGAGCGATTTGGGCTCTTCTGAGAAACACCACTGTGCGTCCCCAGTGAAACCAGGGGACGCCTCAAGGACGACTCCCTTCGGCACCTGGAAGCTAGATGTTTACGTCCAGCCTGAAAAAGAAAACGATGGACGGCTGTCCCCGGGACAATGCTGGACGTTCGGGACCACCCCGAGTCACCAAGTACCAAACTTGGCACAGCGTGGGGAACGCTCTCCTGCACGGACGGCACCCCCCACCTGGAAAGCTTTCGTACCAGAAGGGGGCCCTCGTTCCCTTGTACTAGATAGCTAGACAGAATGTTCAGACAAACATGCTGTGTCATCAAGCCTGAAAGTGGGACCCTGATGGCAAAGTACGCCTTCTGCCCGTTTGCGAGCGACTTGTTTCTGCCTTCCAAGCTGCCTGAGCAGCGCTGGCGGCCCGACGTCTCTCCACTGCAGGGTAGTCGCTGTGGGCCAGCAAGGCTGCGTTCTCTCCAAGCCCATCCTGTGCTGGCAAGTGCCTTTCTAGGGACTCAGACCACTGCACTGCCGAGTCAGCTCCGGCCAAATGAAAGGTGACCTGCGGCCCCAAGATAGGGGCTAGTGTTTCACGTCAGCAGAGCTGGGGGTGCAGGGGTGCCATGAATCCTTGCGCCACGCTGGATGGCCTGCACTCTCCGATGCCTCCGGGGACACATAGGAGAGGCGGCCGTGCACCACTTTCGCATGGTGACTGCTCTGTGCCGGAGGAGCGGCCGCTGGCTTCTGAGGAACCTCAGGGGGAAGGAGGCCCATGGGAGCCACTCTTCACATTCCTAGCAAGGGCCACGTGTTGCTTGCTGGGGGCCGAGGTAGAGTGTCCCAGTCATAACAGAGACGCGTGGGAGCAGCGCTGCGCAGCCTCCCTGCAAGTCGATCGGCCTCACTGACTGAAACGGACCTGTGCTTCAGAAACACCCCGTGCTGACGCCTCAGTCCAGGGAAACACTCAGGACGGCCCTCTCGCAGAAGCGCGAGCTAGGCTGTGAGCGCAGCCTGAAGCAAGGTACATCTTTCACACTTAACACGGCTAGGTATGGGACAGAGCCTTGGTCACTGAGGCCCACCTCAGGTACTGCACTACCTATGCAGGGGATGCAGTGCCGGGGACCCTGTGTCCAAAAGTGTCTCCGAGGAAAGGCCCTGTTCCTCCCCGCTGCTTCCTTGAGGTAGTCAGAAACTACTGAGGAGAACTGTCTGAGCTCCCGTTTGAAACAGGGCGACCCCGCCCAAACGTAATTTCCCCCTCCCCCCCCCCCCCCCACCCCGGGTGGATGAGATGCGGCTAGAAAGGTGCCTGAGGCACACTCCTGGGGCCCGTCTTTTCTATGCTCCGGAAGGCCTCAGGGAAGAAGTGCGCGTTTACTCGCATGAGGCTCGCTGGTCTCAGTTCTTTGCTGGGAGCGTCTCCAAGAGCACTCCGGAGATTGCCGGCGACAGAAAGGTGAGCCCTGGCCTCGAGTAAAAGTCCAGCGTTTTCCGGTAGTAAAGTCAAGCGTGCCGCCCTAGTGAGGAAGCAGGCGGTAAAGGAGAGCGTCAACTCTGTAAGGTATCGCAGGACTCATGGCGCACTCACGTTCGTGGTCACTTTTGTGAGAGGGCACTGTGTGCCGCCCAGCTCTTGTGTGGCGTTTGAGCCGCAGCAAGTGAATGCGTCCGTTTGCTTTAACTGCACGGATGTGGCAGCAGTAATGGCAAAGTGCTGCCCTCTTCGCTCGACACCTCCCGTTTGCTCAGCCTGCAAACGGCCTCAGGAACGCAGTTCTGAGCAGCCTTAACATTCCGTGCTGGTGCGCCCCAGGGAGCGATTTGGGCTCTTCTGAGAAACACCACTGTGCGTCCCCAGTGAAACCAGGGGACGCCTCAAGGACGACTCCCTTCGGCACCTGGAAGCTAGATGTTTACGTCCAGCCTGAAAAAGAAAACGATGGACGGCTGTCCCCGGGACAATGCTGGACGTTCGGGACCACCCCGAGTCACCAAGTCCCAAACTTGGCACAGCGTGGGGAACGCTCTCCTGCACGGACGGCACCCCCCACCTGGAAAGCTTTCGTACCAGAAGGGGGCCCTCGTTCCCTTGTACTAGATAGCTAGACAGAATGTTCAGACAAACATGCTGTGTCATCAAGCCTGAAAGTGGGACCCTGATGGCAAAGTACGCCTTCTGCCCGTTTGCGAGCGACTTGTTTCTGCCTTCCAAGCTGCCTGAGCAGCGCTGGCGGCCCGACGTCTCTCCACTGCAGGGTAGTCGCTGTGGGCCAGCAAGGCTGCGTTCTCTCCAAGCCCATCCTGTGCTGGCAAGTGCCTTTCTAGGGACTCAGACCACTGCACTGCCGAGTCAGCTCCGGCCAAATGAAAGGTGACCTGCGGCCCCAAGATAGGGGCTAGTGTTTCACGTCAGCAGAGCTGGGGGTGCAGGGGTGCCATGAATCCTTGCGCCACGCTGGATGGCCTGCCCTCTCCGATGCCTCCGGGGACACATAGGAGAGGCGGCCGTGCACCACTTTCGCATGGTGACTGCTCTGTGCCGGAGGAGCGGCCGCTGGCTTCTGAGGAACCTCAGGGGGAAGGAGGCCCATGGGAGCCACTCTTCACATTCCTAGCAAGGGCCACGTGTTGCTTGCTGGGGGCCGAGGTAGAGTGTCCCAGTCATAACAGAGACGCGTGGGAGCAGCGCTGCGCAGCCTCCCTGCAAGTCGATCGGCCTCACTGACTGAAACGGACCTGTGCTTCAGAAACACCCCGTGCTGACGCCTCAGTCCAGGGAAACACTCAGGACGGCCCTCTCGCAGAAGCGCGAGCTAGGCTGTGAGCGCAGCCTGAAGCAAGGTACATCTTTCACACTTAACACGGCTAGGTATGGGACAGAGCCTTGGTCACTGAGGCCCACCTCAGGTACTGCACTACCTCTGCAGGGGATGCAGTGCCGGGGACCCTGTGTCCAAAAGTGTCTCCGAGGAAAGGCCCTGTTCCTCCCCGCTGTTTCCTTGAGGTAGTCAGAAACTACTGAGGAGAACTGTCTGAGCTCCCGTTTGAAACAGGGCGACCCCGCCCAAACGTAATTTCCCCCTCCCCCCCCCCCCCCCCCACCCCGGGTGGATGAGATGCGGCTAGAAAGGTGCCTGAGGCACACTCCTGGGGCCCGTCTTTTCTATGCTCCGGAAGGCCTCAGGGAAGAAGTGCGCGTTTACTCGCATGAGGCTCGCTGGTCTCAGTTCTTTGCTGGGAGCGTCTCCAAGAGCACTCCGGAGATTGCCGGCGACAGAAAGGTGAGCCCTGGCCTCGAGTAAAAGTCCAGCGTTTTCCGGTAGTAAAGTCAAGCGTGCCGCCCTAGTGAGGAAGCAGGCGGTAAAGGAGAGCGTCAACTCTGTAAGGTATCGCAGGACTCATGGCGCACTCACGTTCGTGGTCACTTTTGTGAGAGGGCACTGTGTGCCGCCCAGCTCTTGTGTGGCGTTTGAGCCGCAGCAAGTGAATGCGTCCGTTTGCTTTAACTGCACGGATGTGGCAGCAGTAATGGCAAAGTGCTGCCCTCTTCGCTCGACACCTCCCGTTTGCTCAGCCTGCAAACGGCCTCAGGAACGCAGTTCTGAGCAGCCTTAACATTCCGTGCTGGTGCGCCCCAGGGAGCGATTTGGGCTCTTCTGAGAAACACCACTGTGCGTCCCCAGTGAAACCAGGGGACGCCTCAAGGACGACTCCCTTCGGCACCTGGAAGCTAGATGTTTACGTCCAGCCTGAAAAAGAAAACGATGGACGGCTGTCCCCGGGACAATGCTGGACGTTCGGGACCACCCCGAGTCACCAAGTCCCAAACTTGGCACAGCGTGGGGAACGCTCTCCTGCACGGACGGCACCCCCCACCTGGAAAGCTTTCGTACCAGAAGGGGGCCCTCGTTCCCTTGTACTAGATAGCTAGACAGAATGTTCAGACAAACATGCTGTGTCATCAAGCCTGAAAGTGGGACCCTGATGGCAAAGTACGCCTTCTGCCCGTTTGCGAGCGACTTGTTTCTGCCTTCCAAGCTGCCTGAGCAGCGCTGGCGGCCCGACGTCTCTCCACTGCAGGGTAGTCGCTGTGGGCCAGCAAGGCTGCGTTCTCTCCAAGCCCATCCTGTGCTGGCAAGTGCCTTTCTAGGGACTCAGACCACTGCACTGCCGAGTCAGCTCCGGCCAAATGAAAGGTGACCTGCGGCCCCAAGATAGGGGCTAGTGTTTCACGTCAGCAGAGCTGGGGGTGCAGGGGTGCCATGAATCCTTGCGCCACGCTGGATGGCCTGCCCTCTCCGATGCCTCCGGGGACACATAGGAGAGGCGGCCGTGCACCACTTTCGCATGGTGACTGCTCTGTGCCGGAGGAGCGGCCGCTGGCTTCTGAGGAACCTCAGGGGGAAGGAGGCCCATGGGAGCCACTCTTCACATTCCTAGCAAGGGCCACGTGTTGCTTGCTGGGGGCCGAGGTAGAGTGTCCCAGTCATAACAGAGACGCGTGGGAGCAGCGCTGCGCAGCCTCCCTGCAAGTCGATCGGCCTCACTGACTGAAACGGACCTGTGCTTCAGAAACACCCCGTGCTGACGCCTCAGTCCAGGGAAACACTCAGGACGGCCCTCTCGCAGAAGCGCGAGCTAGGCTGTGAGCGCAGCCTGAAGCAAGGTACATCTTTCACACTTAACACGGCTAGGTATGGGACAGAGCCTTGGTCACTGAGGCCCACCTCAGGTACTGCACTACCTCTGCAGGGGATGCAGTGCCGGGGACCC